>NW_026700744.1:0-46048 GCF_030435755.1 Ochotona princeps | reverse complement strand
TAAAGGCTCTAGACGCAAATATTGGTGTGAGAGCTAATTCAATCAAGGAAACACTGCATGTTGGTGAAGGGCATATTGAAGAAGGATCAGCCGAGCGGTTCTTGTGGGAGAACAACTCCATTTGGCTCACTAACTTCACACACCATCAGGCTTCCAAGCAGCTCTCAAGGAAACTCAGTTTTCACACTCTATGCTTAGTGCCCTTTGAGTGCCTAGGAATGAAATGAAGCTTGGTGAGCATCCCACACAAAACGAATGCTCCACATGCGGGTTTTCACATGCCACCAACTCCACATTCACAGGCAACTTCAGCGCCACAGCCGTTTTCAGATAGCCCTCAATGCAAAGGCTCTAGCCGCAAATATTGGTGTGAGAGCTAATTCAATCAAGGAAACACTGCATGTTGGTGAAGGGCATATTGAAGAAGGATCAGCCGAGTGGTTCTTGTGGGAGAACAACTCCATTTGGCTCACTAACTTCACACACCATCAGGCTTCCAAGCAGCTCTCAAGGAAACTCAGTTTTCACACTCTATGCTTAGTGCCCTTTGAGTGCCTAGGACTGAAATGAAGCTTGGTGAGCATCCCACACAAACGAATGCTCCACATGCGGGTTTCACATGCCACCAACTCCACATTCACAGGCAACTTCAGCGCCACAGCCGTTTTCAGATAGCCCTCAATGCAAAGGCTCTAGACGCAAATATTGGTGTGAGAGCTAATTCAATCAAGGAAACACTGCATGTTGGTGAAGGGCATATTGAATAAGGATCAGCCGAGTGGTTCTTGTGGGAGAACAACTCCATTTGGCTCACTAACTTCACACACCATCAGGCTTCCAAGCAGCTCTCAAGGAAACTCAGTTTTCACACTCTATGCTTAGTGCCCTTTGAGTGCCTAGGACTGAAATGAAGCTTGGTGAGCATCCCACACAAACGAATGCTCCACATGCGGGTTTCACATGCCACAAACTCCACATTCACAGGCAACTTCAGCGCCACAGCCGTTTTCAGATAGCCCTCAATGCAAAGGCTCTAGACGCAAATATTGGTGTGAGAGCTAATTCAATCAAGGAAACACTGCATGTTGGTGAAGGGCATATTGAAGAAGGATCAGCCGAGTGGTTCTTGTGGGAGAACAACTCATTTGGCTCACTAACTTCACACACCATCAGGCTTCCAAGCAGCTCTCAAGGAAACTCAGTTTTCACACTCTATGCTTAGTGCCCTTTGAGTGCCTAGGACTGAAATGAAGCTTGGTGAGCATCCCACACAAACGAATGCTCCACATGCGGGTTTCACATGCCACCAACTCCACATTCACAGGCAACTTCAACGCCACAGCCGTTTTCAGATAGCCCTCAATGCAAAGGCTCTAGACGCAAATATTGGTGTGAGAGCTAATTCAATCAAGGAAACACTGCATGTTGGTGAAGGGCATATTGAAGAAGAAGGATCAGCGGAGTGGTTCTTGTGGGAGAACAACTCCATTTGGCTCACTAACTTCACACACCATCAGGCTTCCAAGCAGCTCTCAAGGAAACTCAGTTTTCACACTCTATGCTTAGTGCCCTTTGAGTGCATTATCTCTGAAATAACCTGGTAGAGCATCCCACACAAACGAATGCTCCACATGCGGGTTTCACATGCCACCAACTCCACATTCACAGGCAACTTCAGCGCCACAGCCGTTTTCAGATAGCCCTCAATGCAAAGGCTCTAGACGCAAATATTGGTGTGAGAGCTAATTCAATCAAGGAAACACTGCATGTTGGTGAAGGGCATATTGAAGAAGGATCAGCCGAGTGGTTCTTGTGGGAGAACAACTAATTTGGCTCACTAACTTCACACACCATCAGGGCTTCCAAGCAGCTCTCAAGGAAACTCAGTTTTCACACTCTATGCTTAGTGCCCTTTGAGTGCCTAAGACTGAAATGAAGCTTGGTGAGCATCCCACACAAACGAATGCTCCACATGCGGGTTTCACATGCCACCAACTCCACATTCACAGGCAACTTCAGCGCCACAGCCGTTTTCAGATAGCCCTCAATGCAAAGGCTCTAGACGCAAATATTGGAGTGAGAGCTAATTCAATCAAGGAAACACTGCATGTTGGTGAAGGGCATATTGGAGAAGGATCAGCCGAGTGGTTCTTGTGGGAGAACAACTCCATTTGGCTCACTAACTTCACACACCATCAGGCTTCCAAGCAGCTCTCAAGGAAACTCAGTTTTCACACTCTATGCTTAGTGCCCCTTTGAGTGCCTAGGACTGAAATGAAGCTTGGTGAGCATCCCACACAAACGAATGCTCCACATGCGGGTTTCACATGCCACCAACTCCACATTCACAGGCAACTTCAGCGCCACAGCCGTTTTCAGATAGCCCTCAATGCAAAGGCTCTAGACGCAAATATTGGTGTGAGAGCTAATTCAATCAAGGAAAACACTGCATGTTGGTGAAGGGCATATTGAAGAAGGATCAGCCGAGTGGTTCTTGTGGGAGAAAAACTCCATTTGGCTCACTAACTTCACACACCATCAGGCTTCCAAGCAGCTCTCAAGGAAACTCAGTTTTCACACTCTATGCTTAGTGCCCTTTGAGTGCCTAGGACTGAAATGAAGCTTGGTGAGCATCCCACACAAACGAATGCTCCACATGCGGGTTTTCACATGCCACCAACTCCACATTCACAGGCAACTTCAGCGCCACAGCCGTTTTCAGATAGCCCTCAATGCAAAGGCTCTAGACGCAAATATTGGTGTGAGAGCTAATTCAATCAAGGAAACACTGCATGTTGGTGAAGGGCATATTGAAGAAGGATCAGCCGAGTGGTTCTTGTGGGAGAACAACTCATTTGGCTCACTAACTTCACACACCATCAGGCTTCCAAGCAGCTCTCAAGGAAACTCAGTTTTCACACTCTATGCTTAGTGCCCTTTGAGTGCCTAGGACTGAAATGAAGCTTGGTGAGCATCCCACACAAACGAATGCTCCACATGCGGGTTTCACATGCCACCAACTCCACATTCACAGGCAACTTCAACGCCACAGCCATTTTCAGATAGCCCTCAATGCAAAGGCTCTAGACGCAAATATTGGTGTGAGAGCTAATTCAATCAAGGAAACACTGCATGTTGGTGAAGGGCATATTGAAGAAGGATCAGCCGAGTGGTTCTTGTGGGAGAACAACTCCATTTGGCTCACTAACTTCACACACCATCAGGCTTCCAAGCAGCTCTCAAGGAAACTCAGTTTTCACACTGTATGCTTAGTGCCCTTTGAGTGCATTATCTAGGAATGAACCTGGTAGAGGCATCCCACACAAACGAATGCTCCACATGCGGGTTTCACATGCCACCAACTCCACATTCACAGGCAACTTCAGCGCCACAGCCGTTTTCAGATAGCCCTCAATTCAAAGGCTCTAGACGCAAATATTGGTGTGAGAGCTCATTCAATCAAGGAAACACTGCATGTTGGTGAAGGGGCATATTGAAGAAGAAGGATCAGCGGAGTGGTTCTTGTGGGAGAACAACTCCATTTGGCTCACTAACTTCACACACCATCAGGCTTCCAAGCAGCTCTCAAGGAAACTCAGTTTTCACACTCTATGCTTAGTGCCCTTTGAGTGCATTATCTAGGAAATAACCTGGTAGAGCATCCCACACAAACGAATGCTCCACATGCCGGTTTCACATGCCACCAACTCCACATTCACAGGCAACTTCAGCGCCACAGCCGTTTTCAGATAGCCCTCAATGCAAAGGCTCTAGACGCAAATATTGGTGTGAGAGCTAATTCAATCAAGGAAACACTGCATGTTGGTGAAGGGCATATTGAAGAAGGATCAGCCGAGTGGTTCTTGTGGGAGAACAACTCATTTGGCTCACTAACTTCACACACCATCAGGCTTCCAAGCAGCTCTCAAGGAAACTCAGTTTTCACACTCTATGCTTAGTGCCCTTTGAGTGCCTAGGACTGAAATGAAGCTTGGTGAGCATCCCACACAAACGAATGCTCCACATGCGGGTTTCACATGCCACCAACTCCACATTCACAGGCAACTTCAACGCCACAGCCATTTTCAGATAGCCCTGAATGCAAAAGGCTCTAGACGCAAATATTGGTGTGAGAGCTAATTCAATCAAGGAAACACTGCATGTTGGTGAAGGGCATATTGAAGAAGGATCAGCCGAGTGGTTCTTGTGGGAGAACAACTTCATTTGGCTCACTAACTTCACACACCATCAGGCTTCCAAGCAGCTCTCAAGGAAACTCAGTTTTCACACTCTATGCTTAGTGCCCTTTGAGTGCATTATCTAGGAATGAACCTGGTAGAGCATCCCACACAAACGAATGCTCCACATGCGGGTTTCACATGCCACCAACTCCACATTCACAGGCAACTTCAGCGCCACAGCCGTTTTCAGATAGCCCTCAATGCAAAGGCTCTAGACGCAAAATATTGGTGTGAGAGCTAATTCAATCAAGGAAACACTGCATGTTGGTGAAGGGCATATTGAAGAAGAAGGATCAGCGGAGTGGTTCTTGTGGGAGAACAACTCCATTTGGCTCACTAACTTCACACACCATCAGGCTTCCAAGCAGCTCTCAAGGAAACTCAGTTTTCACACTCTATGCTTCGTGCCCTTTGAGTGCATTATCTAGGAAATAACCTGGTAGAGCATCCCACACAAACGAATGCCTCCACATGCGGGTTTCACATGCCACCAACTCCACATTCACAGGCAACTTCAGCGCCACAGCCGTTTTCAGATAGCCCTCAATGCAAAGGCTCTAGACGCAAATATTGGTGTGAGAGCTAATTCAATCAAGGAAACACTGCATGTTGGTGAAGGGCATATTGAAGAAGGATCAGCCGAGTGGTTCTTGTGGGAGAACAACTCATTTGGCTCACTAACTTCACACACCATCAGGCTTCCAAGCAGCTCTCAAGGAAACTCAGTTTTCACACTCTATGCTTAGTGCCCTTTGAGTGCGTTATCTAGGAAATAACCTGGTAGAGCATCCCACACAAACGAATGCTCCACATGCGGGTTTCACATGCCACCAACTCCACATTCACAGGCAACTTCAGCGCCACAGCCGTTTTAAGATAGCCCTCAATGCAAAGGCTCTAGACGCAAATATTGGTGTGAGAGCTAATTCAATCAAGGAAACACTGCATGTTGGTGAAGGGCATATTGAAGAAGGATCAGCCGAGTGGTTCTTGTGGGAGAACAACTCCATTTGGCTCACTAACTTCACACACCATCAGGCTTCCAAGCAGCTCTCAAGGAAACTCAGTTTTCACACTCTATGCTTAGTGCCCTTTGAGTGCCTAGGACTGAAATGAAGCTTGGTGAGCATCCCACACAAACGAATGCTCCACATGCGTGTTTCACATGCCACCAACTCCACATTCACAGGCAACTTCAGCGCCACAGCCGTTTTCAGATAGCCCTCAATGCAAAGGCTCTAGATGCAAATATTGGTGTGAGAGCTAATTCAATCAAGGAAACACTGCATGTTGGTGAAGGGCATATTGAAGAAGGATCAGCCGAGTGGTTCTTGTGGGAGAACAACTCATTTGGCTCACTAACTTCACACACCATCAGGCTTCCAAGCAGCTCTCAGAGAAACTCAGTTTTCACACTCTATGCTTAGTGCCCTTTGAGTGCCTAGGACTGAAATGAAGCTTGGTGAGCATCCCACACAAACGAATGCTCCACATGCGGGTTTCACATGCCACCAACTCCACATTCACAGGCAAATTCAACGCCACAGCCATTTTCAGATAGCCCTCAATGCAAAGGCTCTAGACGCAAATATTGGTGTGAGAGCTAATTCAATCAAGGAAACACTGCATGTTGGTGAAGGGCATATTGAAGAAGGATCAGCCGAGTGGTTCTTGTGGGAGAACAACTCCATTTGGCTCACTAACTTCACACACCATCAGGCTTCCAAGCAGCTCTCAAGGAAACTCAGTTCTCACACTCTATGCTTAGTGCCCTTTGAGTGCATTATCTAGGAATGAACCTGGTAGAGCATCCCACACAAACGAATGCTCCACATGCGGGTTTCACATGCCACCAACTCCACATTCACAGGCAACTTCAGCGCCACAGCCGTTTTAAGATAGCCCTCAATGCAAAGGCTCTAGACGCAAATATTGGTGTGAGAGCTAATTCAATCAAGGAAACACTGCATGTTGGTGAAGGGCATATTGAAGAAGAAGGATCAGCGGAGTGGTTCTTGTGGGAGAACAACTCCATTTGGCTCACTAACTTCACACACCATCAGGCTTCCAAGCAGCTCTCAAGGAAACTCAGTTTTCACACTCTATGCTTAGTGCCCTTTGAGTGCATTATCTAGGAAATAACCTGGTAGAGCATCCCACACAAACGAATGCTCCACATGCGGGTTTCACATGCCACCAACTCCACATTCACAGGCAACTTCAGCGCCACAGCCGTTTTCAGATAGCCCTCAATGCAAAGGCTCTAGACGCAAATATTGGTGTGAGAGCTAATTCAATCAAGGAAACACTGCATGTTGGTGAAGGGCATATTGAAGAAGGATCAGCCGAGTGGTTCTTGTGGGAGAACAACTCATTTGGCTCACTAACTTCACACACCATCAGGCTTCCAAGCAGCTCTCAAGGAAACTCAGTTTTCACACTCTATGCTTAGTGCCCTTTGAGTGCCTAGAACTGAAATGAAGCTTGGTGAGCATCCCACACAAACGAATGCTCCACATGCGGGTTTCACATGCCACCAACTCCACATTCACAGGCAACTTCAGCGCCACAGCCGTTTTCAGATAGCCCTCAATGCAAAGGCTCTAGACGCAAATATTGGTGTGAGAGCTAATTCAATCAAGGAAACACTGCATGTTGGTGAAGGGCATATTGGAGAAGGATCAGCCGAGTGGTTCTTGTGGGAGAACAACTCCATTTGGCTCACTAACTTCACACACCATCAGGCTTCCAAGCAGCTCTCAAGGAAACTCAGTTTTCACACTCTATGCTTAGTGCCCTTTGAGTGCCTAGGACTGAAATGAAGCTTGGTGAGCATCCCACACAAACGAATGCTCCACATGCGGGTTTCACATGCCACCAACTCCACATTCACAGGCAACTTCAGCGCCACAGCCGTTTTCAGATAGCCCTCAATGCAAAGGCTCTAGACGCAAATATTGGTGTGAGAGCTAATTCAATCAAGGAAACACTGCATGTTGGTGAAGGGAATATTGAAGAAGGATCAGCTGAGTGGTTCTTGTGGGAGAACAACTCCATTTGGCTCACTAACTTCACACACCATCAGGCTTCCAAGCAGCTCTCAAGGAAACTCAGTTTTCACACTCTATGCTTAGTGCCCTTTGAGTGCATTATCTAGGAATGAACCTGGTAGAGCATCCCACACAAACGAATGCTCCACATGCGGGTTTCACATGCCACCAACTCCACATTCACAGGCAACTTCAGTGCCACAGCCGTTTTCAGATAGCCCTCAATGCAAAGGCTCTAGACGCAAATATTGGTGTGAGAGCTAATTCAATCAAGGAAACACTGCATGTTGGTGAAGAGCATATTGAAGAAGAAGGATCAGCAGAGTGGTTTTTGTGGGAGAACAACTCCATTTGGCTCACTAACTTACAACACACCATCAGAGGCTTCCAAGCAGCTCTCAAGGAAACTCAGTTTTCACACTCTATGCTTAGTGCCCTTTGAGTGCCTAGGGCTGAAATGAAGCTTGGTGAGCATCCCACACAAACGAATGCTCCACATGCGGGTTTCACATACCACCAACTCCACATTCACAGGCAACTTCAGCGCCACACCAGCCATTTTCAGATAGCCCTCAATGCAAAGGCTCTAGATGCAAATATTGGTGTGAGAGCTAATTCAATCAAGGAAACACTGCATGTTGGTGAAGGGCATATTGAAGAAGGATCAGCCCAGTGGTTCTTGTCGGAGAACAACTCCATTTGGCTCACTAACTTCACATAGCATCAGGCTTCCAAGCAGCTCTCCAGGAAACTCAGTTTTCACACTCTATGCTTAGTGCCCTTTGAGTGCCTAGGACTGAAATGAAGCTTGGTGAGCATCCCACACAAACGAATGCTCCACATCCGGGTTTCACATGCCACCAACTCCACATTCACAGGCAACTTCAGCGCCACAGCCGTTTTCAGATAGCCCTCAATGTAAAGGCTCTAGACGCAAATATTGGTGTGAGAGCTAATTCAATCAAGGAAACACTGCATGTTGGTGAAGGGCATATTGAAGAAGGATCAGCCGAGTGGTTCTTGTGGGAGAACAACTCCATTTGGCTCACTAACTTCACACACCATCATGCTTCCAAGCAGCTCTCAAGGAAACTCAGTTTTCACACTCTATGCTTAGTGCCCTTTGAGTGCATTATCTAGGAATGAACCTGGTAGAGCATCCCACACAAACGAATGCTCCACATGCGGGTTTCACATGCCACCAAACTCCACATTCACAGGCAACTTCAGCGCCACAGCCGTTTTCAGATAGCCCTCAATGCAAAGGCTCTAGACGCAAATATTGGTGTGAGAGCTAATTCAATCAAGGAAACACTGCATGTTGGTGAAGGGCATATTGAAGAAGAAGGATCAGCCGAGTGGTTCTTGTGGGAGAACAACTCCATTTGGCTCACTAACTTCACACACCATCAGGCTTCCAAGCAGCTCTCAAGGAAACTCAGTTTTCACACACTCTATGCTTAGTGCCCTTTGAGTGCATTATCTAGGAATGAACCTGGTAGAGCATCCCACACAAAAGAATGCTCCACATGCGGGTTTCACATGCCACCAACTCCACATTCACAGGCAACTTCAGCGCCACAGCCGTTTTCAGATAGCCCTCAATGCAAAGGCTCTAGACGCAAATATTGGTGTGAGAGCTAATTCAATCAAGGAAACACTGTATGTTGGTGAAGGGCATATTGGAGAAGGATCAGGAGAGTGGTTCTTGTGGGAGAACAACTCCATTTGGCTCACTAACTTCACACACCATCAGGCTTCCAAGCAGCTCTCAAGGAAACTCAGTTTTCACACTCTATGCTTAGTGCCCTTTGAGTGCCTAGAACTGAAATGAAGCTTGGTGAGCATCCCACACAAACGAATGCTCCACATGCGGGTTTCACATGCCACCAACTCCACATTCACAGGCAACTTCAGCGCCACAGCCATTTTCAGATAGCCCTCAATGCAAAGGCTCTAGATGCAAATATTGGTGTGAGAGCTAATTCAATCAAGGAAACACTTCTTGTTGGTGAAGGGCATATTGAAGAAGGATCAGCCGAGTGGTTCTTGTGGGAGAACAACTCCATTTGGCTCACTAACTTCACACACCATCAGGCTTCCAAGCAGCTCTCAAGGAAACTCAGTTTTCACACTCTATGCTTAGTGCCCTTTGAGTGCATTATCTAGGAATGAACCTGGTAGAGCATCCCACACAAACGAATGCTCCACATGCGGGTTTCACATGCCACCAACTCCACATTCACAGGCAACTTCAGCGCCACAGCCGTTTTCAGATAGCCCTCAATGCAAAGGCTCTAGACGCAAATATTGGTGTGAGAGCTAATTCAATCAAGGAAACACTGCATGTTGGTGAAGGGCATATTGAAGAAGAAGGATCAGCCGAGTGGTTCTTGTGGGAGAACAACTCCATTTGGCTCACTAACTTCACACACCATCAGGCTTCCAAGCAGCTCTCAAGGAAACTCAGTTTTCACACTCTATGCTTAGTGCCCTTTGAGTGCATTATCTAGGAATGAACCTGGTAGAGCATCCCACACAAACGAATGCTCCACATGCGGGTTTCACATGCCACCAACTCCACATTCACAGCCGACTTCAACGCCACAGCCATTTTCAGATAGCCCTCAATGCAAAGGCTCTAGACGCAAATATTGGTGTGAGAGCTAATTCAATCAAGGAAACACTGCATGTTGGTGAAGGGCATATTGAAGAAGAATCAGCCGAGTGGTTCTTGTGGGAGAACAACTCCATTTGCTCACTAACTTCACACACCATCAGGCTTCCAAGCAGCTCTCAAGGAAACTCAGTTTTCACACTCTATGCTTAGTGCCCTTTGAGTGCCTAGGACTGAAATGAAGCTTGGTGAGCATCCCACACAAACGAATGCTCCACATGCGGGTTTCACATGCCACCAACTCCACATTCACAGGCAACTTCACAGCCACAACCGCTTTCAGATAGCCCTCAATGCAATGGATCTAGACGCCAATATTGGTGTGAGAGCTAATTCAATCAAGGAAACACTGCATGTTGGTGAAGGGCATATTGAAGAAGAATCAGCCGAGTGGTTCTTCTGGGAGAACAACTCCATTTGGCTCACTAACTTCACACACCCTCAGGCTTCCAAGCAGCTCTCAAGGAAACTCAGTTTTCACACTCTATGCTTAGTGCCCTTTGAGTGCCTGGACTGAAATGAAGCTTGGTGAGCATCCCACACAAACGAATGCTCCACATGCGGGTTTCACATGCCACCAACTCCACATTCACAGGCAACTTCAGCGCCACAGCCGTTTTCAGATAGCCCTCAATGTAAAGGCTCTAGACGCAAATATTGGTGTGAGAGCTAATTCAATCAAGGAAACACTGCATGTTGGTGAAGGGCATATTGAAGAAGGATCAGCCGAGTGGTTCTTGTGGGAGAACAACTCCATTTGGCTCACTAACTTCACACACCATCATGCTTCCAAGCAGCTCTCAAGGAAACTCAGTTTTCACACTCTATGCTTAGTGCCCTTTGAGTGCATTATCTAGGAATGAACCTGGTAGAGCATCCCACACAAACGAATGCTCCACATGCGGGTTTCACATGCCACCAACTCCACATTCACAGGCAACTTCAGTGCCACAGCCGTTTTCAGATAGCCCTCAATGCAAAGGCTCTAGACGCACATATTGGTGTGAGAGCTAATTCAATCAAGGAAACACTGCATGTTGGTGAAGGGCATATTGAAGAAGAAGGATCAGCCGAGTGGTTCTTGTGGGAGAACAACTCCATTTGGCTCACTAACTTCACACACCATCAGGCTTCCAAGCAGCTCTCAAGGAAACTCAGTTTTCACACTCTATGCTTAGTGCCCTTTGAGTGACTAGGACTGAAAAGAAGCTGGTGTGTATCCCACACAAACGAATGCTCCACATGCGGGTTTCACATGCCACCAACTCCACATTCACAGGAAACTTCAGCGCCACAGCCGTTTTCAGATAGCCCTCAATGCAAAGGCTCTAGATGCAAATATTGGTGTGAGAGCTAATTCAATCAAGGAAACACTGCATGTTGGTGAAGGGCATATTGAAGAAGAATCAGCCGAGTGGTTCTTGTGGGAGAACAACTCCATTTGGCTCACTAACTTCACACACCATCAGGCTTCCAAGCAGCTCTCAAGGAAACTCAGTTTTCACACTCTATGCTTAGTGCCCTTTGAGTGCCTAGAACTGAAATGAAGCTTGGTGAGCATCCCACACAAACGAATGCTCCACATGTGGGTTTCACATGCCACCAACTCCACATTCACAGGCAACTTCAGCGCCACAGCCATTTTCAGATAGCCCTCAATGCAAAGGCTCTAGATGCAAATATTGGTGTGAGAGCTAATTCAATCAAGGAAACACTGCATGTTGGTGAAGGGCATATTGGAGAAGGATCAGCCGAGTGGTTCTTGTGGGAGAACAACTCCATTTGGCTCACTAACTTCACACACCATCAGGCTTCCAAGCAGCTCTCAAGGAAACTCAGTTTTCACACTCTATGCTTAGTGCCCTTTGAGTGCATTATCTAGGAATGAACCTGGTAGAGCATCCCACACAAACAAATGCTCCACATGCGGGTTTCACATGCCACCAACTCCACATTCACAGGCAACTTCAGCGCCACAGCCGTTTTCAGATAGCTCTCAATGCAAAGGCTCTAGACACAAATATTGGTGTGAGAGCTAATTCAATCAAGGAAACACTGCATGTTGGTGAAGGGCATATTGAAGAAGAATCAGCCGAGTGGTTCTTGTGGGAGAACAACTCCATTTGGCTCACTAACTTCACACACCCTCAGGCTTCCAAGCAGCTCTCAAGGAAACTCAGTTTTCACACTCTATGCTTAGTGCCCTTTGAGTGCATTATCTAGGAATGAACCTGGTAGAGCATCCCACACAAAAGAATGCTCCACATGCGGGTTTCACATGCCACCAACTCCACATTCACAGGCAACTTCAGCGCCACAGCCGTTTTCAGATAGCCCTCAATGCAAAGGCTCTAGACGCAAATATTGGTGTGAGAGCTCATTCAATCAAGGAAACACTGCATGTTGGTGAAGGGCATATTGAAGAAGAAGGATCAGCAGAGTGGTTTTTGTGGGAGAACAACTCCATTTGGATCACTAACTTCACACACCATCAGGCTTCCAAGCAGCTCTCAAGGAAACTCAGTTTTCACACTCTATGCTTAGTGCCCGGTGAGTGCATTATCTAGGAATGCACCTGGTAGAGCATCCCACACAAACGAATGCTCCACATGCGGGTTTCACATGCCACCAACTCCACATTCACAGGCAACTTCAGCGCCACAGCCGTTTTCAGATAGCCCTCAATGCAAAGGCTCTAGACGCAAATATTGGTGTGAGAGCTAATTCAATCAAGGAAACACTGCATGTTGGTGAAGGGCATATTGAAGAAGGATCAGCCGAGTGGTTCTTGTGGGAGAACAACTCCATTTGGCTCACTAACTTCACACAGCATCAGGCTTCCAAGCAGCTCTCAAGGAAACTCAGTTTTCACACTCTATGCTTAGTGCCCTTTCAGTGCCTAGGACTGAAATGAAGCTTGGTGAGCATCCCACACAAAGGAATGCTCCACATGCGGGTTTCACATACCACCAACTCCACATTCACAGGCAACTTCAGCGCCACAGCCGTTTTCAGATAGCCCTCAATGCAAAGGATCTAGACGCAAATATTGGTGTGAGAGCTAATTCAATCAAGGAAACACTGCATGTTGGTGAAGGGCATATTGAAGAAGGATCAGCCGAGTGGTTCTTGTGGGAGAACAACTCCATTTGGATCACTAACTTCACACACCATCAGGCTTCCAAGCAGCTCTCAAGGAAACTCAGTTGTCACACTCTATGCTTAGTGCCCTTTGAGTGCCTAGGACTGAAATGAAGCTTGGTGAGCATCCCACACAAACGAATGCTCCACATGCGGGTTTCACATGCCACCAACTCCACATTCACAGGCAACTTCAGCGATACAGCCGTTTTCAGATAGCCCTCAATGCAAAGGCTCTAGACGCAAATATTGGTGTGAGAGCTAATTCAATCAAGGAAACACTGCATGTTGGTGAAGGGCATATTGGAGAAGGATCAGCCGAGTGGTTCTTGTGGGAGAACAACTCCATTTGGCTCACTAACTTCACACACCATCAGGCTTCCAAGCAGCTCTCAAGGAAACTCAGTTTTCACACTCTATGCTTAGTGCCCTTTGAGTGCCTAGTACTGAAATGAAGCTTGGTGATCATCCCACACAAACGAATGCTCCACATGCGGGTTTCACATGCCAAGAACTCCACATTCACAGGCAACTTCAACGCCACAGCCCATTTTCAGATACCCCTCAATGCAAAGGCTCTAGACGCAAATATTGGTGTGAGAGCTAATTCAATCAAGGAAACACTGCATGTTGGTGAAGGGCATATTGAAGAAGAAGGATCAGCCGAGTGGTTCTTGTGGGAGAACAACTCCATTGGGCTCACTAACTTCACACACCATCAGGCTTCCAAGCAGCTCTCAAGGAAACTCAGTTTTCACACTCTATGCTTAGTGCCCTTTGAGTGCATTATGTAGGAATGAACCTGGTAGAGCATCCCACACAAACGAATGCTCCACATGCGGGTTTCACATGCCACCAACTCCACATTCACAGGCAACTTCAGCGCCACAGCCGTTTTCAGATAGCCCTCAATGCAAAGGCTCTAGACGCAAATATTGGTGTGAGAGCTAATTCAATCAAGGAAACACTGCATGTTGGTGAAGGGCATATTGAAGAAGAATCAGCCGAGTGGTTCTTGTGGGAGCACAACTATATTTGCTCACTAACTTCACACACCCTCAGGCTTCCAAGCAGCTCTCAAGGAAACTCAGTTTTCACACTCTATGCTTAGTGCCCTTTGAGTGCATTATCTAGGAATGAACCTGGTATAGCATCCCACACAAAAGAATGCTCCACATGCGGGTTTCACATGCCACCAACTCCACATTCACAGGCAACTTCAGCGCCACAGCCGTTTTCAGATAGCCCTCAATGCAAAGGCTCTAGACGCAAATATTGGTGTGAGAGCTAATTCAATCAAGGAAACACTGCATGTTGGTGAAGGGCATATTGAAGAAGGATCAGCCGAGTGGTTCTTGTGGGGGGAGCACAACTATATTTGGCTCACTAACTTCACACACCCTCAGGCTTCCAAGCAGCTCTCAAGGAAACTCAGTTTTCACACTCTATGCTTAGTGCCCTTTGAGTGCATTATCTAGGAATGAACCTGGTAGAGCATCCCACACAAAAGAATGCTCCACATGCGGGTTTCACATGCCACCAACTCCACATTCACAGGCAACTTCAGCGCCACAGCCGTTTTCAGATACCCCTCAATGCAAAGGCTCTAGACGCAAATATTGGTGTGAGAGCTAATTCAATCAAGGAAACACTGCATGTTGGTGAAGGTAATATTGAAGAAGAAGGATCAGCCGAGTGGTTTTTGTGGGAGAACAACTCCATTTGGATCACTAACTTCACACACCATCAGGCTTCCAAGCAGCTCTCAAGGAAACTCATTTTTCACACTCTATGCTTAGTGCTCTTTCAGTGCATTATCTAGGAATGCACCTGGTAGAGCATCCCACACAAACGAATGCTCCACATGCGGGTTTCACATGCCACCAACTCCACATTCACAGGCAACTTCAGCGCACACAGCCGTTTTCAGATAGCCCTCAATGCAAAGGCTCTAGACGCAAATATTGGTGTGAGAGCTAATTCAATCAAGGAAACACTGCATGTTGGTGAAGGGCATATTGAAGAAGGATCAGCCGAGTGGTTCTTGTGGGAGAACAACTCCATTTGGCTCACTAACTTCACACACCATCAGGCTTCCAAGCAGCTCTCAAGGAAACTCAGTTTTCACACTCTATGCTTAGTGCCCTTTCAGGGCCCTAGGACTGAAAAGAAGCTTGGTGAGCATCCGACACAAACGAATGCTCCACATGCGGGTTTCACATGCCACCAACTCCACATTCACAGGCAACTTCAGCGCCACAGCCGTTTTCAGATAGCCCTCAATGCAAAGGATCTAGACGCAAATATTGGTGTGAGAGCTAATTCAATCAAGGAAACACTGCATGTTGGTGAAGGGCATATTGAAGAAGGATCAGCCGAGTGGTTCTTGTGGGAGAACAACTCCATTTGGCTCACTAACTTCACACACCATCAGGCTTCCAAGCAGCTCTTAAGGAAACTCAGTTTTCACACTCTATGCTTAGTGCCCTTTGAGTGCCTAGGACTGAAATGAAGCTTGGTGAGCATCCCACACAAACGAATGCTCCACATCCGGGTTTCACATGCCACCAACTCCACATTCACAGGCAACTTCAGCGATACAGCCGTTTTCAGATAGCCCTCAATGCAAAGGCTCTAGACGCAAATATTGATGTGAGAGCTAATTCAATCAAGGAAACACTGCATGTTGGTGAAGGGCATATTGGAGAAGGATCAGCCGAGTGGTTCTTGTGGGAGAACAACTCCATTAGGCTCACTAACTTCACACACCATCAGGCTTCCAAGCAGCTCTCAAGGAAACTCAGTTTCACACTCTATGCTTAGTGCCCTTTGAGTGCCTAGGACTGAAATGAAGCTTGGTGAGCATCCACACAAACGAATGCTCCACATCCGGGATTCACATGCCACGAACTCCACATTCACAGGCAAATTCAACGCCACAGCCATTTTCAGATAGCCCTCAATGCAAAGGCTCTAGACGCAAATATTGGTGTGAGAGCTAATTCAATCAAGGAAACACTGCATGTTGGTGAAGGGCATATTGAAGAAGAAGGATCAGCCGAGTGGTTCTTGTGGGAGAACAACTCCATTTGGCTCACTAACTTCACACACCATCAGGCTTCCAAGCAGCTCTCAAGGAAACTCAGTTTTCACACTCTATGCTTAGTGCCCTTTGAGTGCATTATCTAGGAATGAACCTGGTAGAGCATCCCACACAAACGAATGCTCCACATGCGGGTTTCACATGCCACCAACTCCACATTCACAGGCAACTTCAGCGCCACAGCCGTTTTCAGATAGCCCTCAATGCAAAGGCTCTAGACGCAAATATTGGTGTGAGAGCTAATTCAATCAAGGAAACACTGCATGTTGGTGAAGGGCATATTGAAGAAGAAGGATCAGCCGAGTGGTTCTTGTGGGAGAACAACTCAATTTGGATCACTAACTTCACACACCATCAGGCTTCCAAGCAGCTCTCAAGGAAACTCAGTTTTCAACACTCTATGCTTAGTGCCCTTTCAGTGCATTATCTAGGAATGCACCTGGTAGAGCATCCCACACAAACGAATAATCCACATGCGGGTTTCACATGCCACCAACTCCACATTCACAGGCAATTTCAGCGCCCCAGCCGTTTTCAGATAGCCCTCAATGCAAAGGCTCTAGATGCAAATATTGGTGTGAGAGCTAATTCAATCAAGGAAACACTGCATGTTGGTGAAGGGCATATAGAAGAAGGATCAGCCGAGTGGTTCTTGTGGGAGAACAACTATATTTGGCTCACTAACTTCACACACCATCAGGCTTCCAAGCAGCTCTCCAGGAAACTCAGTTTTCACACTCTATGCTTAGTGCCCTTTGAGTGCATTATCTAGGAATGAACCTGGTAGAGCATCCCACACAAACGAATGCTCCACATGCGGGTTTCACATGCCACCAACTCCACATTCACAGGCAACTTCAGCGCCACAGCCATTTTCAGGTAGCCCTCAATGCAAAGGCGCTAGACGCAAATATTGGTGTGAGAGCTAATTCAATCAAGGAAACACTGCATGTTGGTGAAGGGCATATTGAAGAAGAATCAGCCGAGTGGTTCTTGTGGGAGAACAACTCCATTTGGCTCACTAACTTCACACACCATCAGGCTTCCAAGCAGCTCTCAAGGAAACTCAGTTTTCACACTCTATGCTTAGTGCCCTTTGAGTGCCTAGGACTGAAATGAAGCTTGGTGAGCATCCCACACAAACGAATGCTCCACATCCGGGTATCACATGCCACCAACTCCACATTCACAGGCAAATTCAACGCCACAGCCATTTTCAGATAGCCCTCAATGCAAAGGCTCTAGACGCAAATATTGGTGTGAGAGCTAATTCAATCAAGGAAACACTGCATGTTGGTGAAGGGCATATTGAAGAAGAAGGATCAGCCGAGTGGTTCTTGTGGGAGAACAACTCCATTTGGCTCACTAACTTCACACACCATCAGGCTTCCAAGCAGCTCTCAAGGAAACTCAGTTTTCACACTCTATGCTTAGTGCCCTTTGAGTGCATTATCTAGGAATGAACCTGGTAGAGCATCCCACACAAACGAATGCTCCACATGCGGGTTTCACATGCCACCAACTCCACATTCACAGGCAACTTCAGCGCCACAGCCGTTTTCAGATAGCCCTCAATGCAAAGGCTCTAGACGCAAATATTGGTGTGAGAGCTAATTCAATCAAGGAAACACTGCATGTTGGTGAAGGGCATATTGAAGAAGAAGGATCAGCCGAGTGGTTCTTGTGGGAGAACAACTCAATTTGGATCACTAACTTCACACACCATCAGGCTTCCAAGCAGCTCTCAAGGAAACTCAGTTTTCACACTCTATGCTTAGTGCCCTTTCAGTGCATTATCTAGGAATGCACCTGGTAGAGCATCCCACACAAACGAATAATCCACATGCGGGTTTCACATGCCACCAACTCCACATTCACAGGCAATTTCAGCGCCCCAGCCGTTTTCAGATAGCCCTCAATGCAAAGGCTCTAGATGCAAATATTGGTGTGAGAGCTAATTCAATCAAGGAAACACTGCATGTTGGTGAAGGGCATATAGAAGAAGGATCAGCCGAGTGGTTCTTGTGGGAGAACAACTATATTTGGCTCACTAACTTCACACACCATCAGGCTTCCAAGCAGTTCTCAAGGAAACTCAGTTTTCACACTCTATGCTTAGTGCCCTTTGAGTGCATTATCTAGGAATGAACCTGGTAGAGCATCCCACACAAACGAATGCTCCACATGCGGGTTTCACATGCCACCAACTCCACATTCACAGGCAACTTCAGCGCCACAGCCATTTTCCGATAGCCCTCAATGCAAAGGCGCTAGACGCAAATATTGGTGTGAGAGCTAATTCAATCAAGGAAACACTGCATGTTGGTGAAGGGCATATTGAAGAAGAATCAGCCGAGTGGTTCTTGTGGGAGAACAACTCCATTTGGCTCACTAACTTCACACACCATCAGGCTTCCAAGCAGCTCTCAAGGAAACTCAATTTTCACACTCTATGCTTAGTGCCCTTTGAGTGCCTAGGACTGAAATGAAGCTTGGTGAGCATCCCACACAAACGAATGCTCCACATGCGGGTTTCACATGCCACCAACTCCACATTCACAGGCAACTTCAGCGCCACAGCCTTTTTCAGATAGCCCTCAATGCAAAGGCTCTATTCGCAAATATTGGTGTGAGAGCTAATTCAATCAAGGAAACACTGCATGTTGGTGAAGGGCATATTGAAGAAGAATCAGCCGAGTGGTTCTTGTGGGAGAACAACTCCATTTGGCTCACTAACTTCACACACCATCAGGCTTCCAAGCAGCTCTCAAGGAAACTCAGTTTTCACACTCTATGCTTAGTGCCCCTTTGAGTGCATTATCTAGGAATGAACCTGGTAGAGCATCCCACACAAACGAATGCTCCACATGCGGGTTTCACATGCCACCAACTCCACATTCACAGGCAACTTCAGCGATACAGCCGTTTTCAGATAGCCCTCAATGCAAAGGCTCTAGACGCAAATATTGATGTGAGAGCTAATTCAATCAAGGAAACACTGCATGTTGGTGAAGGGCATATTGGAGAAGGATCAGCCGAGTGGTTCTTGTGGGAGAACAACTCCATTTGGCTCACTAACTTCACACACCATCAGGCTTCCAAGCAGCTCTCAAGGAAACTCAGTTTTCACACTCTATGCTTAGTGCCCTTTGAGTGCCTAAGACTGAAATGAAGCTTGGTGAGCATCCCACACAAACGAATGCTCCACATCCGGGTTTCACATGCCACGAACTCCACATTCACAGGCAACTTCAACGCCACAGCCATTTTCAGATAGCCCTCAATGCAAAGGCTCTAGACGCAAATATTGGTGTGAGAGCTAATTCAATCAAGGAAACACTGCATGTTGGTGAAGGGCATATTGAAGAAGAAGGATCAGCCGAGTGGTTCTTGTGGGAGAACAACTCCATTTGGCTCACTAACTTCACACACCATCAGGCTTCCAAGCAGCTCTCAAGGAAACTCAGTTTTCACACTCTATGCTTAGTGCCCTTTCAGTGCATTATCTAGGAATGCACCTGGTAGAGCATCCCACACAAACGAATAATCCACATGCGGGTTTCACATGCCACCAACTCCACATTCACAGGCAATTTCAGCGCCACAGCCGTTTTCAGATAGCCCTCAATGCAAAGGCTCTAGATGCAAATATTGGTGTGAGAGCTAATTCAATCAAGGAAACACTGCATGTTGGTGAAGGGCATATAGAAGAAGGATCAGCCGAGTGGTTCTTGTGGGAGAACAACTATATTTGGCTCACTAACTTCACACACCATCAGGCTTCAAGCAGTTCTCAAGGAAACTCAGTTTTCACACTCTATGCTTAGTGCCCTTTGAGTGCATTATCTAGGAATGAACCTGGTAGAGCATCCCACACAAACGAATGCTCCACATGCGGGTTTCACATGCCACCAACTCCACATTCACAGGCAACTTCAGCGCCACAGCCATTTTCAGATAGCCCTCAATGCAAAGGCGCTAGACGCAAATATTGGTGTGAGAGCTAATTCAATCAAGGAAACACTGCATGTTGGTGAAGGGCATATTGAAGAAGAATCAGCCGAGTGGTTCTTGTGGGAGAACAACTCCATTTGGCTCACTAACTTCACACACCATCAGGCTTCCAAGCAGCTCTCAAGGAAACTCAGTTTTCACACTCTATGCTTAGTGCCCTTTGAGTGCCTAGGACTGAAATGAAGCTTGGTGAGCATCCCACACAAACGAATGCTCCACATGCGGGTTTCACATGCCACCAACTCCACATTCACAGGCAACTTCAGCGCCACAGCCTTTTTCAGATAGCCCTCAATGCAAAGGCTCTAGACGCAAATATTGGTGTGAGAGCTAATTCAATCAAGGAAACACTGCATGTTGGTGAAGGGCATATTGAAGAAGAATCAGCCGAGTGGTTCTTGTG
Organism: Ochotona princeps; assembly: GCF_030435755.1. Classification (NCBI taxonomy): domain Eukaryota; kingdom Metazoa; phylum Chordata; class Mammalia; order Lagomorpha; family Ochotonidae; genus Ochotona; species Ochotona princeps. The sequence goes on along the minus strand of NW_026700744.1, from coordinate 25,419 downwards.
GGAGAACAACTCCATTTGGCTCACTAACTTCACACACCATCAGGCTTCCAAGCAGCTCTCAAGGAAACTCAGTTTTCACACTCTATGCTTAGTGCCCTTTGAGTGCATTATCTAGGAATGAACCTGGTAGAGCATCCCACACAAACGAATGCTCCACATGCGGGTTTCACATGCCACCAACTCCACATTCACAGGCAACTTCAGCGCCACAGCCGTTTTCAGATAGGCCCTCAATGCAAAGGCTCTAGACGCAAATATTGATGTGAGAGCTAATTCAATCAAGGAAACACTGCATGTTGGTGAAGGGCATATTGGAGAAGGATCAGCCGAGTGGTTCTTGTGGGATAACAACTCCATTTGGCTCACTAACTTCACACACCATCAGGCTTCCAAGCAGCTCTCAAGGAAACTCAGTTTTCACACTCTATGCTTAGTGCCCTTTGAGTGCCTAGGACTGAAATGAAGCTTGGTGAGCATCCCACACAAACGAATGCTCCACATCCGGGTTTCACATGCCACGAACTCCACATTCACAGGCAACTTCAACGCCACAGCCATTTTCAGATAGCCCTCAATGCAAAGGCTCTAGACGCAAATATTGGTGTGAGAGCTAATTCAATCAAGGAAACACTGCATGTTGGTGAAGGGCATATTGAAGAAGAAGGATCAGCCAAGTGGTTCTTGTGGGAGAACAACTCCATTTGGCTCACTAACTTCACACACCATCAGGCGTCCAAGCAGCTCTCAAGGAAACTCAGTTTTCACACTCTATGCTTAGTGCCCTTTGAGTGCATTATCTAGGAATGAACCTGGTAGAGCATCCCACACAAACGAATGCTCCACATGCGGGTTTCACATGCCCCCAACTCCACATTCACAGGCAACTTCAGCGCCACAGCCGTTTTCAGATAGCCCTCAATGCAAAGGCTCTAGACGCAAATATTGGTGTGAGAGCTAATTCAATCAAGGAAACACTGCATGTTGGTGAAGGGCATATTGAAGAAGAAGGATCAGCCGAGTGGTTCTTGTGGGAGAACAACTCAATTTGGATCACTAACTTCACACACCATCAGGCTTCCAAGCAGCTCTCAAGGAAACTCAGTTTTCACACTCTATGCTTAGTGCCCTTTCAGTGCATTATCTAGGAATGCACCTGGTAGAGCATCCCACACAAACGAATAATCCACATGCGGGTTTCACATGCCACCAACTCCACATTCACAGGCAATTTCAGCGCCACAGCCGTTTTCAGATAGCCCTCAATGCAAAGGCTCTAGATGCAAATATTGGTGTGAGAGCTAATTCAATCAAGGAAACACTGCATGTTGGTGAAGGGCATATTGAAGAAGGATCAGCCGAGTGGTTCTTGTGGGAGAACAACTCAATTTGGCTCACTAACTTCACACACCATCAGGCTTCCAAGCAGTTCTCAAGGAAACTCAGTTTTCACACTCTATGCTTAGTGCCCTTTGAGTGCATTATCTAGGAATGAACCTGGTAGAGCATCCCACACAAACGAATGCTCCACATGCGGGTTTCACATGCCACCAACTCCACATTCACAGGCAACTTCAGCGCCACAGCCATTTTCAGATAGCCCTCAATGCAAAGGCTCTAGACGCAAATATTGGTGTGAGAGCTAATTCAATCAAGGAAACACTGCATGTTGGTGAAGGGCATATTGAAGAAGAATCAGCCGAGTGGTTCTTGTGGGAGAACAACTCCATTTGGCCCACTAACTTCACACAGCATCAGGCTTCCAAGCAGCTCTCAAGGAAACTCAGTTTTCACACTCTATGCTTAGTGCCCTTTGAGTGCCTAGGACTGAAATGAAGCTTGGTGAGCATCCCACACAAACGAATGCTCCACATGCGGGTTTCACATGCCACCAACTCCACATTCACAGGCAACTTCAGCGCCACAGCCTTTTTCAGATAGCCCTCAATGCAAAGGCTCTAGACGCAAATATTGGTGTGAGAGCTAATTCAATCAAGGAAACACTGCATGTTGGTGAAGGGCATATTGAAGAAGAATCAGCCGAGTGGTTCTTGTGGGAGAACAACTCCATTTGGCTCACTAACTTCACACACCATCAGGCTTCCAAGCAGCTCTCAAGGAAACTCAGTTTTCACACTCTATGCTTAGTGCCCTTTGAGTGCCTAGAACTGAAATGAAGTTTGGTGAGCATCCCACACAAACGAATGCTCCACATGCGGGTTTCACATGCCACCAACTCCACATTCACAGGCAATTTCAGCGCCCCAGCCGTTTTCAGATAGCCCTCAATGCAAAGGCTCTAGACGCAAATATTGGTGTGAGAGCTAATTCAATCAAGGAAACACTGCATGTTGGTGAAGGGCATATTGAAGAAGAAGGATCAGCCAAGTGGTTCTTGTGGGAGAACAACTCCATTTGGCTCACTAACTTCACACACCATCAGGCGTCCAAGCAGCTCTCAAGGAAACTCAGTTTTCACACTCTATGCTTAGTGCCCTTTGAGTGCATTATCTAGGAATGAACCTGGTAGAGCATCCCACACAAACGAATGCTCCACATGCGGGTTTCACATGCCCCCAACTCCACATTCACAGGCAACTTCAGCGCCACAGCCGTTTTCAGATAGCCCTCAATGCAAAGGCTCTAGACGCAAATATTGGTGTGAGAGCTAATTCAATCAAGGAAACACTGCATGTTGGTGAAGGGCATATTGAAGAAGAAGGATCAGCCGAGTGGTTCTTGTGGGAGAACAACTCAATTTGGATCACTAACTTCACACACCATCAGGCTTCCAAGCAGCTCTCAAGGAAACTCAGTTTTCACACTCTATGCTTAGTGCCCTTTCAGTGCATTATCTAGGAATGCACCTGGTAGAGCATCCCACACAAACGAATAATCCACATGCGGGTTTCACATGCCACCAACTCCACATTCACAGGCAATTTCAGCGCCCCAGCCGTTTTCAGATAGCCCTCAATGCAAAGGCTCTAGATGCAAATATTGGTGTGAGAGCTAATTCAATCAAGGAAACACTGCATGTTGGTGAAGGGCATATTGAAGAAGGATCAGCCGAGTGGTTCTTGTGGGAGAACAACTCAATTTGGCTCACTAACTTCACACACCATCAGGCTTCCAAGCAGTTCTCAAGGAAACTCAGTTTTCACACTCTATGCTTAGTGCCCTTTGAGTGCATTATCTAGGAATGAACCTGGTAGAGCATCCCACACAAACGAATGCTCCACATGCGGGTTTCACATGCCACCAACTCCACATTCACAGGCAACTTCAGCGCCACAGCCATTTTCAGATAGCCCTCAATGCAAAGGCTCTAGACGCAAATATTGGTGTGAGAGCTAATTCAATCAAGGAAACACTGCATGTTGGTGAAGGGCATATTGAAGAAGAATCAGCCGAGTGGTTCTTGTGGGAGAACAACTCCATTTGGCCCACTAACTTCACACACCATCAGGCTTCCAAGCAGCTCTCAAGGAAACTCAGTTTTCACACTCTATGCTTAGTGCCCTTTGAGTGCCTAGGACTGAAATGAAGCTTGGTGAGCATCCCACACAAACGAATGCTCCACATGCGGGTTTCACATGCCACCAACTCCACATTCACAGCAACTTCAGCGCCACAGCCTTTTTCAGATAGCCCTCAATGCAAAGGCTCTAGACGCAAATATTGGTGTGAGAGCTAATTCAATCAAGGAAACACTGCATGTTGGTGAAGGGCATATTGAAGAAGAATCAGCCGAGTGGTTCTTGTGGGAGAACAACTCCATTTGGCTCACTAACTTCACACACCATCAGGCTTCCAAGCAGCTCTCAAGGAAACTCAGTTTTCACACTCTATGCTTAGTGCCCTTTGAGTGCCTAGAACTGAAATGAAGTTTGGTGAGCATCCCACACAAACGAATGCTCCACATGCGGGTTTCACATGCCACCAACTCCACATTCACAGGCAACTTCAGCGCCACAGCCATTTTCAGATAGCCCTCAATGCAAAGGCTCTAGATGCAAATATTGGTGTGAGAGCTAATTGAATCAAGGAAACACTGCATGTTGGTGAAGGGCATATTGAAGAAGGATCAGCCGAGTGGTTCTTGTCGGAGAACAACTCCATTTGGATCACTAACTTCACACAGCATCAGGCTTCCAAGCAGCTCTCAAGGAAACTCAGTTTTCACACTCTATGCTTAGTGTCCTTTGAGTGCCTAGGACTGAAATGAATCTTGGTGAGCATCCCACACAAACGAATGCTCCACATGCGGGTTTCACATGCCACCAACTCCACATTCACAGGCAACTTCAGCGCCACAGCCGTTTTCAGATAGCCCTCAATGTAAAGGCTCTAGACGCAAATATTGGTGTGAGAGGTAATTCAATCAAGGAAACACTGCATGTTGGTGAAGGGCATATTGAAGAAGGATCAGCCGAGTGGTTCTTGTGGGAGAACAACTCCATTTGGCTCACTAACTTCACACACCATCAGGCTTCCAAGCAGCTCTCAAGGAAACTCAGTTTTCACACTCTATCCTTAGTGCCCTTTGAGTGCATTATCTAGGAATGAACCTGGTAGAGCATCCCACACAAAAGAATGCTCCACATGCGGGTTTCACATGCCACCAACTCCACATTCACAGGCAACTTCAGCGCCACAGCCGTTTTCAAATAGCCCTCAATGCAAAGGCTCTAGACGCAAATATTGGTGTGAGAGCTAATTCAATCAAGGAAACACTGCATGTTGGTGAAGGGCATATTGGAGAAGGATCAGCCAAGTGGTTCTTGTGGGAGAACAACTCCATTTGGCTCACTAACTTCACACACCAACAGGCTTCCAAGCAGCTCTCAAGGAAACTCAGTTTTCACACTCTATGCTTAGTGCCCTTTGAGTGCCTAGAACTGAAATGAAGCTTGGTGAGCATCCCACACAAACGAATGCTCCACATGCGGGTTTCACATGCCACCAACTCCACATTCACAGGCAACTTCAGCGCCACAGCCGTTTTCAGATAGCCCTCAATGCAAAGGCTCTAGATGCAAATATTGGTGTGAGAGCTAATTCAATCAAGGAAACACTGCATGTTGGTGAAGGGCATATTGAAGAAGGATCAGCCGAGTGGTTCTTGTCGGAGAACAACTCCATTTGGCTCACTAACTTCACATAGCATCAGGCTTCCAAGCAGCTCTCAAGGAAACTCAGTTTTCACACTCTATGCTTAGTGCCCTTTGAGTGCCTAGGACTGAAATGAAGCTTGGTGAGCATCCCACACAAACGAATGCTCCACATCCGGGTTTCACATGCCACCAACTCCACATTCACAGGCAACTTCAGCGCCACAGCCGTTTTCAGATAGCCCTCAATGCAAAGGCTCTAGACGCAAATATTGGTGTGAGAGCTAATTCAATCAAGGAAACACTGCATGTTGGTGAAGGGCATATTGAAGAAGAAGGATCAGCCGAGTGGTTCTTGTGGGAGAACAACTCCATTTGGCTCACTAACTTCACACACCATCACGCTTCCAAGCAGCTCTCAAGGAAACTCAGTTTTCACACTCTATGCTTAGTGCCCTTTCAGTGCCTAGGACTGAAATGAAGCTTGGTGAGCATCCCACACAAACGAATGCTCCACATGCGGGTTTCACATGCCACCAACTCCACATTCACAGGCAACTTCACAGCCACAACCGCTTTGAGATAGCCCTCAATGCAATGGATCTAGACGCCAATATTGGTGTGAGAGCTAATTCAATCAAGGAAACACTGCATGTTGGTGAAGGGCATATTGAAGAAGAATCAGCCGAGTGGTTCTTCTGGGAGAACAACTCCATTTGGCTCACTAACTTCACACACCATCAGGCTTCCAAGCAGCTCTCAAGGAAACTCAGTTTTCACACTCTATGCTTAGTGCCCTTTGAGTGCCTAGGACTGAAAAGAAGCTTGGTGTGTATCCCACACAAACGAATGCTCCACATGCGGGTTTCACATGCCACCAACTCCACATTCACAGGCAACTTCAGCGCCACAGCCGTTTTCAGATAGCCCCTCAATGCAAAGGCTCTAGATGCAAATATTGGTGTGAGAGCTAATTCAATCAAGGAAACACTGCATGTTGGTGAAGGGCATATTGAAGAAGGATCTGCCGAGTGGTTCTTCTGTGAGAACAACTCCATTTGGCTCACTAACTTCACACACCATCAGGCTTCCAAGCAGCTCTCAAGGAAACTCAGTTTTCACACTCTATGCTTAGTGCCCTTTCAGTGCATTATCTAGGAATGAACCTGGTAGAGCATCCCACACAAACGAATGCTCCACATGCGGGTTTCACATGCCACCAACTCCACATTCACAGGCAACTTCAGCGCCACAGCCGTTTTCAGATAGCCCTCAATGCAAAGGCTCTAGACGCAAATATTGGTGTGAGAGCTAATTCAATCAAGGAAACACTGCATGTTGGTGAAGGGCATATTGAAGAAGGATCAGGCGAGTGGTTCTTGTGGGAGCACAACTATATTTGGCTCACTAACTTCACACACCCTCAGGCTTCCAAGCAGCTCTCAAGGAAACTCAGTTTTCACACTCTATGCTTAGTGCCTTTGAGTGCCTAGGACTGAAATGAAGCTTGGTGAGCATCCCACACAAACGAATGCTCCACATGCGGGTTTCACATGCCACCAACTCCACATTCACAGGCAACTTCAGCGCCACAGCCTTTTTCAGATTGCCCTCAATGCAAAGGCTCTAGACGCAAATATTGGTGTGAGAGCTAATTCAATCAAGGAAACACTGCATGTTGGTGAAGGGCATATTGAAGAAGAATCAGCCGAGTGGTTCTTGTGGGAGAACAACTCCATTTGGCTCACTAACTTCACACACCATCAGGCTTCCAAGCAGCTCTCAAGGAAACTCACTTTTCACACTCTATGCTTAGTGCCCTTTGAGTGCCTAGAACTGAAATGAAGCTTGGTGACCATCCCACACAAACGAATGCTCCACATGTGGGTTTCACATGCCACCAACTCCACATTCACAGGCAACTTCAGCGCCACAGCCATTTTCAGATTGCCCTCAATGCAAAGGCTCTAGATGCAAATATTGGTGTGAGAGCTAATTCAATCAAGGAAACACTGCATGTTGGTGAAGGGCATATTGAAGAAGGATCAGCCGAGTGGTTCTTGTGGGAGAACAACTCCATTTGGCTCACTAACTTCACACACCATCAGGCTTCCAAGCAGCTCTCCAGGAAACTCAGTTTTCACACTCTATGCTTAGTGCCCTTTGAGTGCATTATCTAGGAATGAACCTGGTAGAGCATCAAACACAAACGAATGCTCCACATCCGGGTTTCACATGCCACCAACTCCACATTCACAGGCAACTTCAGCGCCACAGCCGTTTTCAGATAGCCCTCAATGCAAAGGCTCTAGACGCAAATATTGGTGTGAGAGCTAATTCAATCAAGGAAACACTGCATGTTGGTGAAGGGCATATTGAAGAAGAAGGATCACCCGAGTGGTTCTTGTGGGAGAACAACTCCATTTGGCTCACTAACTTCACACACCATCAGGCTTCCAAGCAGCTCTCAAGGAAACTCAGTTTTCACACTCTATGCTTAGTGCCCTTTGAGTGCATTATCTAGGAATGAACCTGGTAGAGCATCCCACACAAACGAATGCTCCACATGCGGGTTTCACATGCCACCAACTCCACATTCACAGGCAACTTCAGCGCCACAGCCGTTTTCAGATAGCCCTCAATGCAAAGGCTCTAGACGCAAATATTGGTGAGAGAGCTAATTCAATCAAGGAAACACTGCATGTTGGTGAAGGGCATATTGGAGAAGGATCAGCCGAGTGGTTCTTGTGGGAGAACAACTCCATTTGGCTCACTAACTTCACACACCATCAGGCTTCCAAGCAGCTCTCAAGGAAACTCAGTTTTCACACTCTATGCTTAGTGCCCTTTGAGTGCATTATCTAGGAATGAACCTGGTAGAGCATCCCACACAAACGAATGCTCCACATGCGGGCTTCACATGCCACCAACTCCACATTCACAGGCAACTTCAGCGCCACAGCCGTTTTCAGATAGCCCTCAATGCAAAGGCTCTAGACGCAAATATTGGTGTGAGAGCTAATTCAATCAAGGAAACACTGCATGTTGGTGAAGGGCATATTGAAGAAGAATCAGCCGAGTGGTTCTTGTGGGAGCACAACTATATTTGGCTCACTAACTTCACACACCCTCAGGCTTCCAAGCAGCTCTCAAGGAAACTCAGTTTTCACACTCTATGCTTAGTGCCCTTTGAGTGCATTATCTAGGAATGAACCTGGTAGAGCATCCCACACAAAAGAATGCTCCACATGCGGGTTTCACATGCCACCAACTCCACATTCACAGGCAACTTCAGCGCCACAGCCGTTTTCAGATAGCCCTCAATGCAAAGGCTCTAGACGCAAATATTGGTGTGAGAGCTAATTCAATCAAGGAAACACTGCATGTTGGTGAAGGGCATATTGAAGAAGAAGGATCAGCAGAGTGGTTCTTGTGGGAGAACAACTCCATTTGGATCACAACTTCACACACCATCAGGCTTCCAAGCAGCTCTCAAGGAAACTCAGTTTTCACACTCTATGCTTAGTGCCCTTTGAGTGCCTAGGACTGAAATGAAGCTTGGTGAGCATCCCACACAAACGAATGCTCCACATGCGGGTTTCACATGCCACCAACTCCACATTCACAGGCAACTTCAGCGCCACAGCCATTTTCAGATAGCCCTCAATGCAAAGGCTCTAGACGCAAATATTGGTGTGAGAGCTAATTCAATCAAGGAAACACTGCATGTTGGTGAAGGGCATATTGAAGAAGGATCAGCCGAGTGGTTCTTGTGGGAGAACAACTCCATTTGGCTCACTAACTTCACACACCATCAGGCTTCCAAGCAGCTCTCAAGGAAACTCAGTTTTCACACTCTATGCTTAGTGCCCTTTGAGTGCATTACCTAGGAATGATCCTGGTAGAGCATCCCACACAAACGAATGCTCCACATGCGGGTTTCACATGCCACCAACTCCACATTCACAGGCAACTTCAGCGCCACAGCCGTTTTCAGATAGCCCTCAATGCAAAGGCTCTAGACGCAAATATTGGTGTGAGAGCTAATTCAATCAAGGAAACACTGCATGTTGGTGAAGGGCATATTGAAGAAGGATCAGCGGAGTGGTTCTTGTGGGAGAACAACTCCATTTGGCTCACTAACTTCACACACCATCAGGCTTCCAAGCAGCTCTCAAGGAAACTCAGTTTTCACACTCTATGCTTAGTGCCCTTTGAGTGCCTAGGACTGAAATGAAGCTTGGTGAGCATCCCACACAAACGAATGCTCCACATGCGGGTTTCACATGCCACCAACTCCACATTCACAGGCAACTTCAGCGCCACAGCCGTTTTCAGATAGCCCTCAATGCAAAGGCTCTAGACGCAAATATTGGTGTGAGAGCTAATTCAATCAAGGAAACACTGCATGTTGGTGAAGGGCATATTGAAGAAGGATCAGCCGAGTGGTTCTTGTGGGAGAACAACTCCATTTTGCTCACTAACTTCACACACCCTCAGGCTTCCAAGCAGCTCTCAAGGAAACTCAGTTTTCACACTCTATGCTTAGTGCCCTTTGAGTGCATTACCTAGGAATGATCCTGGTAGAGCATCCCACACAAACGAATGCTCCACATGCGGGTTTCACATGCCACCAACTCCACATTCACAGGCAACTTCAGCGCCACAGCCGTTTTCAGATAGCCCTCAATGCAAAGGCTCTAGACGCAAATATTGGTGTGAGAGCTAATTCAATCAAGGAAACACTGCATGTTGGTGAAGGGCATATTGAAGAAGGATCAGCGGAGTGGTTCTTGTGGGAGAACAACTCCATTTGGCTCACTAACTTCACACACCATCAGGCTTCCAAGCAGCTCTCAAGGAAACTCAGTTTTCACACTCTATGCTTAGTGCCCTTTGAGTGCCTAGGACTGAAATGAAGCTTGGTGAGCATCCCACACAAACGAATGCTCCACATGCGGGTTTCACATGCCACCAACTCCACATTCACAGGCAACTTCAGCGCCACAGCCGTTTTCAGATAGCCCTCAATGCAAAGGCTCTAGACGCAAATATTGGTGTGAGAGGTAATTCAATCAAGGAAACACTGCATGTTGGTGAAGGGCATATTGAAGAAGGATCAGCCGAGTGGTTCTTGTGGGAGCACAACTATATTTGGCTCACTAACTTCACACACCCTCAGGCTTCCAAGCAGCTCTCAAGGAAACTCAGTTTTCACACTCTATGCTTAGTGCCCTTTGAGTGCATTATCTAGGAATGAACCTGGTAGAGCATCCCACACAAAAGAATGCTCCACATGCGGGTTTCACATGCCACCAACTCCACATTCACAGGCAACTTCAGCGCCACAGCCGTTTTCAGATAGCCCTCAATGCAAAGGCTCTAGACGCAAATATTGGTGTGAGAGCTAATTCAATCAAGGAAACACTGCATGTTGGTGAAGGGCATATTGAAGAAGAAGGATCAGCAGAGTGGTTTTTGTGGGAGAACAACTCCATTTGGCTCACTAACTTCACACACCATCAGGCTTCCAAGCAGCTCTCAAGGAAACTCAGTTGTCACACTCTATGCTTAGTGCCCTTTCAGTGCCTAGGACTGAAATGAAGCTTGGTGAGCATCCCACACAAACGAATGCTCCACATGCGGGTTTCACATGCCACCAACTCCACATTCACATGCAACTTCAGCGCCACAGCCTTTTTCAGATAGCCCTCAATGCAAAGGCTCTAGACGCAAATATTGGTGTGAGAGCTAATTCAATCAAGGAAACACTGCATGTTGGTGAAGGGCATATTGAAGAAGGATCAGCCGAGTGGTTCTTGTGGGAGAACAACTCCATTTGGCTCACTAACTTCACACACCATCAGGCTTCCAAGCAGCTCTCAAGGAAACTCAGTTTTCACACTCTATGCTTAGTGCCCTTTGAGTGCATTACCTAGGAATGATCCTGGTAGAGCATCCCACACAAACGAATGCTCCACATGCGGGTTTCACATGCCACCAACTCCACATTCACAGGCAACTTCAGCGCCACAGCCGTTTTCAGATAGCCCTCAATGCAAAGGCTCTAGACGCAAATATTGGTGTGAGAGCTAATTCAATCAAGGAAACACTGCATATTGGTGAAGGGCATATTGAAGAAGGATCAGCGGAGTGGTTCTTGTGGGAGAACAACTCCATTTGGCTCACTAACTTCACACACCATCAGGCTTCCAAGCAGCTCTCAAGGAAACTCAGTTTTCACACTCTATGCTTAGTGCCCTTTGAGTGCCTAGGACTGAAATGAAGCTTGGTGAGCATCCCACACAAACGAATGCTCCACATGCGGGTTTCACATGCCACCAACTCCACATTCACAGGCAACTTCAGCGCCACAGCCGTTTTCAGATAGCCCTCAATGCAAAGGCTCTAGACGCAAATATTGGTGTGAGAGCTAATTCAATCAAGGAAACACTGCATGTTGGTGAAGGGCATATTGAAGAAGGATCAGCCGAGTGGTTCTTGTGGGAGCACAACTATATTTGGCTCACTAACTTCACACACCCTCAGGCTTCCAAGCAGCTCTCAAGGAAACTCAGTTTTCACACTCTATGCTTAGTGCCCTTTGAGTGCATTATCTAGGAATGAACTGGTAGAGCATCCCACACAAAAGAATGCTCCACATGCGGGTTTCACATGCCACCAACTCCACATTCACAGGCAACTTCAGCGCCACAGCCGTTTTCAGATAGCCCTCAATGCAAAGGCTCTAGACGCAAATATTGGTGGTGAGAGCTAATTCAATCAAGGAAACACTGCATGTTGGTGAAGGGCATATTGAAGAAGAAGGATCAGCAGAGTGGTTTTTGTATGAGAACAACTCCATTTGGATCACTAACTTCACACACCATCAGGCTTCAAGCAGCTCTCAAGGAAACTCAGTTGTCACACTCTATGCTTAGTGCCCTTTCAGTGCCTAGGACTGAAATGAAGCTTGGTGAGCATCCCACACAAACGAATGCTCCACATGCGGGTTCACATGCCACCAACTCCACATTCACATGCAACTTCAGCGCCACAGCCATTTTCAGATAGCCCTCAATGCAAAGGCTCTAGACGCAAATATTGTGTGAGAGCTAATTCAATCAAGGAAACACTGCATGTTGGTGAAGGGCATATTGAAGAAGGATCAGCCGAGTGGTTCTTGTGGGAGAACAACTCCATTTGGCTCACTAACTTCACACACCATCAGGCTTCCAAGCAGCTCTCAAGGAAACTCAGTTTTCACACTCTATGCTTAGTGCCCTTTGAGTGCATTACCTAGGAATGATCCTGGTAGAGCATCCCACACAAACGAATGCTCCACATGCGGGTTTCACATGAAACCAACTCCACATTCACAGGCAACTTCAGCGCCACAGCCGTTTTCAGATAGCCCTCAATGCAAAGGCTCTAGACGCAAATATTTGTGTGAGAGCTAATTCAATCAAGGAAACACTGCATGTTGGTGAAGGGCATATTGAAGAAGAAGGATCAGCCGAGTGGTTCTTGTGGGAGAACAACTCCATTTGGCTCACTAACTTCACACACCATCAGGCTTCCAAGCAGCTCTCAAGGAAACTCAGTTTTCACACTCTATGCTTAGTGCCCTTTGAGTGCCTAGGACTGAAAAGAAGCTTGGTGTGTATCCCACACAAACGAATGCTCCACAAGCGGGTTTCACATGCCACCAACTCCACATTCACAGGCAACTTCAGCGCCACAGCCATTTTCAGATAGCCCTCAATGCAAAGGCTCTAGATGCAAATATTGGTGTGAGAGCTAATTCAATCAAGGAAACACTGCATGTTGGTGAAGGGCATATTGAAGAAGGATCTGCCGAGTGGTTCTTGTGTGAGAACAACTCCATTTGGCTCACTAACTTCACACACCATCAGGCTTCCAAGCAGCTCTCAAGGAAACTCAGTTTTCACACTCTATGCTTAGTGCCCTTTGAGTGCATTACCTAGGAATGATCCTGGTAGAGCATCCCACACAAACGAATGCTCCACATGTGGGTTTCACATGAAACCAACTCCACATTCACAGGCAACTTCAGCGCCACCGCCGTTTTCAGATAGCCCTCAATGCAAAGGCTCTAGACGCAAATATTGGTGTGAGAGCTAATTCAATCAAGGAAACACTGCATGTTGGTGAAGGGCATATTGAAGAAGGATCAGCCGAGTGGTTCTTGTGGGAGAACAACTCCATTTGGCTCACTAACTTCACACGCCATCAGGCTTCCAAGCAGCTCTCCAGGAAACTCAGTTTTCACACTCTATGCTTAGTGCCCTTTGAGTGCCTAGGACTGAAAAGAAGCTTGGTGTGTATCCCACACAAACGAATGCTCCACATGCGGGTTTCACATGCCACCAACTCCACATTCACAGGCAACTTCAGCGCCACAGCCATTTTCAGATAGCCCTCAATGCAAAGGCTCTAGACGCAAATATTGGTGTGAGAGGTAATTCAATCAAGGAAACACTGCATGTTGGTGAAGGGCATATTGAAGAAGGATCAGCCGAGTGGTTCTTGTGGGAGAACAACTCCATTTGGCTCACTAACTTCACACACCATCAGGCTTCCAAGCAGCTCTCAAGGAAACTCAGTTTTCACACTCTATGCTTAGTGCCCTTTGAGTGCATTATCTAGGAATGAACCTGGTAGAGCATCCCACACAAACGAATGCTCCACATGCGGGTTTCACATGCCACCAACTCCACATTCACAGGCAACTTCAGCGCCACAGCCGTTTTCAGATAGCCCTCAATGCAAAGGCTCTAGACGCAAATATTGGTGTGAGAGCTAATTCAATCAAGGAAACACTGCATGTTGGTGAAGGGCATATTGAAGAAGAATCAGCCGAGTGGTTCTTGTGGGAGCACAACTATATTTGGCTCACTAACTTCACACACCCTCAGGCTTCCAAGCAGCTCTCAAGGAAACTCAGTTTTCACACTCTATGCTTAGTGCCCTTTGAGGGCATTATCTAGGAATGAACCTGGTAGAGCATCCCACACAAAGAATGCTCCACATGCGGGTTTCACATGCCACCAACTCCACATTCACAGGCAACTTCAGCGCCACAGCCATTTTCAGATAGCCCTCAATGCAAAGGCTCTAGACGCAAATATTGGTGTGAGAGCTAATTCAATCAAGGAAACACTGCATGTTGGTGAAGGGAATATTGAAGAAGAAGGATCAGCCGAGTGGTTCTTGTGGGAGAACAACTCCATTTGGATCACAACTTCACACACCATCAGGCTTCCAAGCAGCTCTCAAGGAAACTCAGTTTTCACACTCTATGCTTAGTGCCCTTTGAGTGCCTAGGACTGAAATGAAGCTTGGTGAGCATCCCACACAAACGAATGCTCCACATGCGGGTTTCACATGCCACCAACTCCACATTCACAGCAACTTCAGCGCCACAGCCATTTTCAGATAGCCCTCAATGCAAAGGCTCTAGACGCAAATATTGGTGTGAGAGCTAATTCAATCAAGGAAACAATGCATGTTGGTGAAGGGCATATTGAAGAAGGATCAGCCGAGTGGTTCTTGTGGGAGAACAACTCCATTTGGCTCACTAACTTCACACACCATCAGGCTTCCAAGCAGCTCTCAAGGAAACTCAGTTTTCACACTCTATGCTTAGTGCCCTTTGAGTGCATTACCTAGGAATGAACCTGGTAGAGCATCCCACACAAACGAATGCTCCACATGCGGGTTTCACATGCCACCAACTCCACATTCACAGGCAACTTCAGCGCCACAGCCGTTTTCAGATAGCCCTCAATGCAAAGGCTCTAGACGCAAATATTGGTGTGAGAGCTAATTCAATCAAGGAAACACTGCATGTTGGTGAAGGGCATATTGAAGAAGGATCAGCGGAGTGGTTCTTGTGGGAGAACAACTCCATTTGGCTCACTAACTTCACACACCATCAGGCTTCCAAGCAGCTCTCCAGGAAACTCAGTTTTCACACTCTATGCTTAGTGCCCTTTGAGTGCCTAGGACTGAAATGAAGCTTGGTGAGCATCCCACACAAACGAATGCTCCACATGCGGGTTTCACATGCCACCAACTCCACATTCACAGGCAACTTCAGCGCCACAGCCGTTTTCAGATAGCCCTCAATGCAAAGGCTCTAGACGCAAATATTGGTGTGAGAGCTAATTAAATCAGGAAACACTGCATGTTGGTGAAGGGCATATTGAAGAAGGATCAGCCGAGTGGTTCTTGTGGGAGCACAACTATATTTGGCTCACTAACTTCACACACCCTCAGGCTTCCAAGCAGCTCTCAAGGAAACTCAGTTTTCACACTCTATGCTTAGTGCCCTTTGAGGGCATTATCTAGGAATGAACCTGGTAGAGCATCCCACACAAAAGAATGCTCCACATGCGGGTTTCACATGCCACCAACTCCACATTCACAGGCAACTTCAGCGCCACAGCCGTTTTCAGATAGCCCTCAATGCAAAGGCTCTAGACGCAAATATTGGTGTGAGAGCTAATTCAATCAAGGAAACACTGCATGTTGGTGAAGGGCATATTGAAGAAGAAGGATCAGCAGAGTGGTTTTTGTGGGAGAACAACTCCATTTGGATCACTAACTTCACACACCATCAGGCTTCCAAGCAGCTCTCAAGGAAACTCAGTTGTCACACTCTATGCTTAGTGCCCTTTGAGTGCCTAGGACTGAAATGAAGCTTGGTGAGCATCCCACACAAACGAATGCTCCACATGCGGGTTTCACATGCCACCAACTCCACATTCACAGGCAACTTCAGCGCCACAGCCATTTTCAGATAGCCCTCAATGCAAAGGCTCTAGACGCAAATATTGGTGTGAGAGCTAATTCAATCAAGGAAACACTGCATGTTGGTGAAGGGCATATTGAAGAAGGATCAGCCGAGTGGTTCTTGTGGGAGAACAACTCCATTTGGCTCACTAACTTCACACACCATCAGGCTTCCAAGCAGCTCTCAAGGAAACTCAGTTTTCACACTCTATGCTTAGTGACCTTTGAGTGCTAGGACTGAAAAGAAGCTTGGTGTGTATCCCACACAAACGAATGCTCCACATGCGGGTTTCACATGCCACCAACTCCACATTCACAGGCAACTTCAGCGCCACAGCCATTTTCAGATAGCCCTCAATGCAAAGGCTTCTAGATGCAAATATTGGTGTGAGAGCTAATTCAATCAAGGAAACATTGCATGTTGGTGAAGGGCATATTGAAGAAGGATCTGCCGAGTGGTTCTTGTGTGAGAACAACTCCATTTGGCTCACTAACTTCACACACCATCAGGCTTCCAAGCAGCTCTCAAGGAAACTCAGTTTTCACACTCTATGCTTAGTGCCCTTTCAGTGCATTATCTAGGAATGAACCTGGTAGAGCATCCACACAAACGAATGCTCCACATGCGGGTTTCACATGCCACCAACTCCACATTCACAGGCAACTTCAGCGCCACAGCCGTTTTCAGATAGCCCTCAATGCAAAGGCTCTAGACGCAAATATTGGTGTGAGAGCTAATTCAATCAAGGAAACACTGCATGTTGGTGAAGGGCATAATGAAAAAGAAGGATCAGCAGAGTGGTTTTGGTGGGAGAACAACTCCATTTGGATCACTAACTTCACACACCATCAGGCTTCCAAGCAGCTCTCAAGGAAACTCAGTTTTCACACTCTATGCTTAGTGCCCTTGAGTGCCTAGGACTGAAATGAAGCTTGGTGAGCATCCCACACAAACGAATGCTCCACATCCGGGTTTCACATGCCACCAACTCCACATTCACAGGCAACTTCAGCGCCACAGCCATTTTCAGATAGCCCTCAATGCAAAGGCTCTAGACGCAAATATTGGTGTGAGAGCTAATTCAATCAAGGAAACACTGCATGTTGGTGAAGGGCATATTGAAGAAGGATCAGCCGAGTGGTTCTTGTGGGAGAACAACTCCATTTGGCTCACTAACTTCACACACCATCAGGCTTCCAAGCAGCTCTCAAGGAACTCAGTTTTCACACTCTATGCTTAGTGCCCTTTGAGTGCATTACCTAGGAATGATCCTGGTAGAGCATCCCACACAAACGAATGCTCCACATGCGGGTTTCACATGAAACCAACTCCACATTCACAGGCAACTTCAGCGCCACAGCCGTTTTCAGATAGCCCTCAATGCAAAGGCTCTAGACGCAAATATTGGTGTGAGAGCTAATTCAATCAAGGAAACACTGCATGTTGGTGAAGGGCATATTGGAGAAGGATCAGCCGAGTGGTTCTTGTGGAGAACAACTCCATTTGGCTCACTAACTTCACACACCATCAGGCTTCCAAGCAGCTCTCAAGGAAACTCAGTTTCACACTCTATGCTTAGTGCCCTTTGAGTGCCTAGGACTGAAAAGAACCTTGGTGTGTATCCCACACAAACGAATGCTCCACATGCGGGTTTCACATGCCACCAACTCCACATTCACAGGCAACTTCAGCGCCACAGTCATTTCAGATAGCCCTCAATGCAAAGGCTCTAGACGCAAATATTGGTGTGAGAGCTAATTCAATCAAGGAAAGACTGCATGTTGGTGAAGGGCATATTGAAGAAGGATCTGCCGAGTGGTTCTTGTGTGAGAACAACTCCATTTGGCTCACTAACTTCACACACCATCAGGCTTCCAAGCAGCTCTCAAGGAAACTCAGTTTTCACACTCTATGCTTAGTGCCCTTTCAGTGCATTATCTAGGAATGCACCTGGTAGAGCATCCCACACAAACGAATTCTAAACATGCGGGTTTCACATGCCACCAACTCCACATTCACAGGCAACTTCAGCGCCACAGCCGTTTTCAGATAGCCCTCAATGCAAAGGCTCTAGACGCAAATATTGGTGTGAGAGCTAATTCAATCAAGGAAACACTGCATGTTGGTGAAGGGCATATTGAAGAAGGATCAGCCGAGTGGTTCTTGTGGGAGAACAACTCCATTTGGCTCACTAACTTCACACACCCTCAGGCTTCCAAGCAGCTCTCAAGGAAACTCAGTTTTCACACTCTATGCTTAGTGCCCTTTGAGTGCCTAGGACTGAAATTAAGCTTGGTGAGCATTCCACACAAACGAATGCTCCACATGCGGGTTTCACATGCCACCAACTCCACATTCACAGGCAACTTCAGCGCCACAGCCTTTTTCAGATAGCCCTCAATGCAAAGGCTCTAGACGCAAATATTGGTGTGAGAGCTAATTCAATCAAGGAAACACAGCATGTTGGTGAAGGGCATATTGAAGAAGAATCAGCCGAGTGGTTCTTGTGGGAGAACAACTCCATTTGGCTCACTAACTTCACACACCATCAGGCTTCCAAGCAGCTCTCAAGGAAACTCAGTTTTCACACTCTATGCTTAGTGCCCTTTGAGTGCATTATCTAGGAATGAACCTGGTAGAGCATCAAACACAAACGAATGCTCCACATCCGGGTTTCACATGCCACCAACTCCACATTCACAGGCAACTTCAGCGCCACAGCCGTTTTCAGATAGCCCTCAATGCAAAGGCTCTAGACGCAAATATTGGTGTGAGAGCTAATTCAATCAAGGAAACACTGCATGTTGGTGAAGGGCATATTGAAGAAGAAGAATCAGCCGAGTGGTTCTTGTGGGAGAACAACTCCATTTGGCTCACTAACTTCACACACCATCAGGCTTCCAAGCAGCTATCAAGGAAACTCAGTTTTCACACTCTATGCTTAGTGCCCTTTGAGTGCATTATCTAGGAATGAACCTGGTAGAGCATCCCACACAAACGAATGCTCCACATGCGGGTTTCACATGCCACCAACTCCACATTCACAGGCAATTTCAGCGCCACAGCCGTTTTCAGATAGCCCTCAATGCAATGGCTCTAGACGCAAATATTGATGTGAGAGCTAATTCAATCAAGGAAACACTGCATGTTGGTGAAGGGCATATTGAAGAAGGATCTGCCGAGTGGTTCTTGTGGGAGAACAACTCCATTTGGCTCACTAACTTCACACACCATCAGGCTTCCAAGCAGCTCTCAAGGAAACTCAGTTTTCACACTCTATGCTTAGTGCCCTTTGAGTGCATTATCTAGGAATGAACCTGGTAGAGCATCCAACACAAACGAATGCTCCACATGCGGGTTTCACATGCCACCAACTACACATTCACAGGCAACTTCAGCGCCACAGCCGTTTTCAGATAGCCCTCAATGCAAAGGCTCTAGACGCAAATATTTGTGTGAGAGCTAATTCAATCAAGGAAACACTGCATGTTGGTGAAGGGCATATTGAAGAAGGATCAGCCGAGTGGTTCTTGTGGGAGCACAACTATATTTGATCACTAACTTCACACACCCTCAGGCTTCCAAGCAGCTCTCAAGGAAACTCAGTTTTCACACTCTATGCTTAGTGCCCTTTGAGTGCATTATCTAGGAATGAACCTGGTAGAGCATCCCACACAAAAGAATGCTCCACATGCGGGTTTCACATGCCACCAACTCCACATTCACAGGCAACTTCATCGCCACAGCCGTTTTCAGATAGCCCTCAATGCAAAGGCTCTAGACGCAAATATTGGTGTCAGAGCTAATTCAATCAAGGAAACACTGCATGTTGGTGAAGGGCATATTGAAGAACAAGGATCAGCAGAGTGGTTTTTGTGGGAGAACAACTCCATTTGGCTCACTAACTTCACACACCATCAGGCTTCCAAGCAGCTCTCAAGGAAACTCAGTTTTCACACTCTATGCTTAGTGCCCTTTCAGTGCCTAGGACTGAAATGAAGCTTGGTGAGCATCCCACACAAACGAATGCTCCACATGCGTGTTTCACATGCCACCAACTCCACATTCACAGGCAACTTCAGCGCCACAGCCGTTTTCAGATAGCCCTCAATGCAAAGGCTCTAGACGCAAATAATGGTGTGAGAGCTAATTCAATCAAGGAAACACTGCATGTTGGTGAAGGGCATATTGAAGAAGGATCAGCCGAGTGGTTCTTGTGGGAGCACAACTATATTTGGCTCACTAACTTCACACACCTCAGGCTTCCAAGCAGCTCTCAAGGAAACTCAGTTTTCACACTCTATGCTTAGTGCCCTTTGAGTGCATTACCTAGGAATGATCCTGGTAGAGCATCCCACACAAACGAATGCTCCACATCCGGGTTTTCACATGAAACCAACTCTACATTCACAGGCAACTTCAGCGCCACAGCCGTTTTCAGATAGCCCTCAATGCAAAGGCTCTAGACGCAAATATTGGTGTGAGAGCTAATTCAATCAAGGAAACACTGCATGTTGGTGAAGGGCCTATATTGAAGAAGGATCAGCGGAGTGGTTCTTGTGGGAGAACAACTCCATTTGGCTCACTAACTTCACACACCATCAGGCTTCCAAGCAGCTCTCAAGGAAACTCAGTTTTCACACTCTATGCTTAGTGCCCTTTGAGTGCCTAGGACTGAAATGAAGCTTGGTGAGCATCCCACACAAACGAATGCTCACATGCGGGTTTCACATGCCACCAACTCCACATTCACAGGCAACTTCAGCGCCACAGCCGTTTTCAGATAGCCCTCAATGCAAAGGCTCTAGACGCAAATATTGGTGTGAGAGCTAATTCAATCAAGGAAACACTGCATGTTGGTGAAGGGCATATTGAAGAAGAATCAGCCGAGTGGTTCTTGTGGGAGAACAACTCCATTTGGCTCACTAACTTCACACACCATCAGGCTTCCAAGCAGCTCTCAAGGAAACTCAGTTTTCACACTCTATGCTTAGTGCCCTTTGAGTGCCTAGGACTGAAATGAAGCTTGGTGAGCATCCCACACAAACGAATGCTCCACATGCGGGTTTCACATGCCACCAACTCCACATTCACAGGCAACTTCAGCGCCACAGCCGTTTTCAGATAGCCCTCAATGCAAAGGCACTAGACGCAAATATTGGTGTGAGAGCTAATTCAATCAAGGAAACACTGCATGTTGGTGAAGGGCATATTGAAGAAGGATCAGCCGAGTGGTTCTTGTGGGAGAACAACTCCATTTGGCTCACTAACTTCACACACCATCAGGCTTCCAAGCAGCTCTCAAGGAAACTCAGTTTTCACACTCTATGCTTAGTGCCATTTGAGTGCCTAGGACTGAAATGAAGCTTGGTGAGCATCCCACACAAACGAATGCTCCACATGCGGGTTTCACATGCCACCAACTCCACATTCACAGGCAACTTCAGCGCCACAGCCGTTTTCAGATAGCCCTCAATGCAAAGGCTCTAGACGCAAATATTGGTGTCAGAGCTAATTCAATCAAGGAAACACTGCATGTTGGTGAAGGGCATATTGAAGAAGAAGGATCAGCAGAGTGGTTTTTGTGGGAGAACAACTCCATTTGGATCACTAACTTCACACACCATCAGGCTTCCAAGCAGCTCTCAAGGAAACTCAGTTTTCACACTCTATGCTTAGTGCCCTTTGAGTGCCTAGGACTGAAATGAAGCTTGGTGAGCATCCCACACAAACGAATGCTCCACATGCGGGTTTCACATGCCACCAACTCCACATTCACAGGCAACTTCAGCGCCACAGCCGTTTTCAGATAGCCCTCAATGCAAAGGCTCTAGACGCAAATATTGGTGTGAGAGCTAATTCAATCAAGGAAACACTGCATGTTGGTGAAGGGCATATTGAAGAAGAATCAGCCGAGTGTTCTTGTGGGAGAACAACTCCATTTGGCTCACTAACTTCACACACCATCAGGCTTCCAAGCAGCTCTCAAGGAAACTCAGTTTTCACACTCTATGATTAGTGCCCTTTGAGTGCCTAGGACTGAAATGAAGCTTGGTGAGCATCCCACACAAACGAATGCTCCACATGCGGGTTTCACATGCCACCAACTCCACATTCACAGGCAACTTCAGCGCCACAGCCGTTTTCAGATAGCCCTCAATGCAAGGCACTAGACGCAAATATTGGTGTGAGAGCTAATTCAATCAAGGAAACACTGCATGTTGGTGAAGGGCATATTGAAGAAGGATCAGCCGAGTGGTTCTTGTGGGAGAACAACTCCATTTGGCTCACTAACTTCTCACACCATCAGGCTTCAAGCAGCTCTCAAGGAAACTCAGTTTTCACACTCTATGCTTAGTGCCATTTGAGTGCCTAGGACTGAAATGAAGCTTGGTGAGCATCCCACACAAACGAATGCTCCACATGCGGGTTTCACATGCCACCAACTCCACATTCACAGGCAACTTCAGCGCCACAGCCGTTTTCAGATAGCCCTCAATGCAAAGGCTCTAGACGCAAATATTGGTGTCAGAGCTATTCAATCAAGGAAACACTGCATGTTGGTGAAGGGCATATTGAAGAAGAAGGATCAGCAGAGTGGTTTTTGTGGGAGAACAACTCCATTTGGATCACTAACTTCACACACCATCAGGCTTCCAAGCAGCTCTCAAGGAAACTCAGTTTTCACACTCTATGCTTAGTGCCCTTTGAGTGCCTAGGACTGAAATGAAGCTTGGTGAGCATCCCACACAAACGAATGCTCCACATGCGGGTTTCACATGCCACCAACTCCACATTCACAGGCAACTTCAGCGCCACAGCCGTTTTCAGATAGCCCTCAATGCAAAGGCTCTAGACGCAAATAATGGTGTGAGAGCTAATTCAATCAAGGAAACACTGCATGTTGGTGAAGGGCATATTGAAGAAGGATCAGCCGAGTGGTTCTTGTGGGAGCACAACTATATTTGGCTCACTAAACTCACACACCTCAGCTTCCAAGCAGCTCTCAAGGAAACTCAGTTTTCACACTCTATGCTTAGTGCCCTTTGAGTGCATTACCTAGGAATGATCTGGTAGAGCATCCACACAAACGAATGCTCCACATCCGGGTTTCACATGAAACCAACTCTACATTCACAGGCAACTTCAGCGCCACAGCCGTTTTCAGATAGCCCTCAATGCAAAGGCTCTAGACGCAAATATGGTGTGAGAGCTAATTCAATCAAGGAAACACTGCATGTTGGTGAAGGGCCTATATTGAAGAAGGATCAGCGGAGTGGTTCTTGTGGGAGAACAACTCCATTTGGCTCACTAACTTCACACACCATCAGGCTTCCAAGCAGCTCTCCAGGAAACTCAGTTTTCACACTCTATGCTTAGTGCCCTTTGAGTGCCTAGGACTGAAATGAAGCTTGGTGAGCATCCCACACAAACGAATGCTCCACATGCGGGTTTCACATGCCACCAACTCCACATTCACAGGCAACTTCAGCGCCACAGCCGTTTTCAGATAGCCCTCAATGCAAAGGCTCTAGACGCAAATATTGGTGTGAGAGCTAATTCAATCAAGGAAACACTGCATGTGGTGAAGGGCATATTGAAGAAGAATCAGCCGAGTGGTTCTTGTGGGAGAACAACTCCATTTGGCTCACTAACTTCACACACCATCAGGCTTCAAGCAGCTCTCAAGGAAACTCAGTTTTCACACTCTATGCTTAGTGCCCTTTGAGTGCCTAGGACTGAAATGAAGCTTGGTGAGCATCCCACACAAACGAATGCTCCACATGCGGGTTTCACATGCCACCAACTCCACATTCACAGGCAACTTCAGCGCCACAGCCGTTTTCAGATAGCCCTCAATGCAAAGGCACTAGACGCAAATATTGGTGTGAGAGCTAATTCAATCAAGGAAACACTGCATGTTGGTGAAGGGCATATTGAAGAAGGATCAGCCGAGTGGTTCTTGTGGGAGAACAACTCCATTTGGCTCACTAACTTCACACACCATCAGGCTTCCAAGCAGCTCTCAAGGAAACTCAGTTTTCACACTCTATGCTTAGTGCCATTTGAGTGCCTAGGACTGAAATGAAGCTTGGTGAGCATCCCACACAAACGAATGCTCCACATGCGGGTTTCACATGCCACCAACTCCACATTCACAGGCAACTTCAGCGCCACAGCCGTTTTCAGATAGCCCTCAATGCAAAGGCTCTAGACGCAAATATTGGTGTCAGAGCTAATTCAATCAAGGAAACACTGCATGTTGGTGAAGGGCATATTGAAGAAGAAGGATCAGCAGAGTGGTTTTGTGGGAGAACAACTCCATTTGGCTCACTAACTTCACACACCATCAGGCTTCCAAGCAGCTCTCAGGAAACTCAGTTTTCACACTCTATGCTTAGTGCCCTTTGAGTGCCTAGGACTGAAATGAAGCTTGGTGAGCATCCCACACAAACGAATGCTCCACATGCGGGTTTCACATGCCACCAACTCCACATTCACAGGCAACTTCAGCGCCACAGCCGTTTTCAGATAGCCCTCAATGCAAAGGCTCTAGACGCAAATATTGGTGTGAGAGCTAATTCAATCAAGGAAACACTGCATGTTGGTGAAGGGCATATTGAAGAAGAATCAGCCGAGTGGTTCTTGTGGGAGAACAACTCCATTTGGCTCACTAACTTCACACACCATCAGGCTTCCAAGCAGCTCTCAAGGAAACTCAGTTTTCACACTCTATGCTTAGTGCCCTTTGAGTGCCTAGGACTGAAATGAAGCTTGGTGAGCATCCCACACAAACGAATGCTCCACATGCGGGTTTCACATGCCACCAACTCCACATTCACAGGCAACTTCAGCGCCACAGCCGTTTTCAGATAGCCCTCAATGCAAAGGCACTAGACGCAAATATTGGTGTGAGAGCTAATTCAATCAAGGAAACACTGCATGTTGGTGAAGGGCATATTGAAGAAGGATCAGCCGAGTGGTTCTTGTGGGAGAACAACTCCATTTGGCTCACTAACTTCACACACCATCAGGCTTCCAAGCAGCTCTCAAGGAAACTCAGTTTTCACACTCTATGCTTAGTGCCATTTGAGTGCCTAGGACTGAAATGAAGCTTGGTGAGCATCCCACACAAACGAATGCTCCACATGCGGGTTTCACATGCCACCAACTCCACATTCACAGGCAACTTCAGCGCCACAGCCGTTTTCAGATAGCCCTCAATGCAAAGGCTCTAGACGCAAATATTGGTGTCAGAGCTAATTCAATCAAGGAAACACTGCATGTTGGTGAAGGGCATATTGAAGAAGAAGGATCAGCAGAGTGGTTTTTGTGGGAGAACAACTCCATTTGGATCACTAACTTCACACACCATCAGGCTTCCAAGCAGCTCTCAAGGAAACTCAGTTTTCACACTCTATGCTTAGTGCCCTTTGAGTGCCTAGGACTGAAACCCGCATGTGGGAGCATTCGGTGAGCATCCCCACA